>NC_059426.1:175815077-175856842 GCF_021028975.2 Sphaerodactylus townsendi
CTGGAGGGCCGCAAGTTTGACACATGTGATTTACAGTCTCCAAACTTGTGAGAATTGAGGGTGAGGATGTATGTTATTTTGCACACTGGGCTGTACGGCATTACACCCAGCTCCCTTCCCAAATCCAATTCTTCCTAAGCTTCACCCCCACCCCCAAATCTCCAGGAATCCACCTCCCTGGAGTTGGCACCTCTAAAGTGACTGCTTTTCTCCTTGCATTTCCATTCCCTCAAACTGTTCTAATTCTCTGTTGCCCGGAGATCAGTTATAATTTTGCAAGCTCTCCAGGTCTCACCTGGAAATTGGCAGCCCTAGCAGATTCTTATCCCTGACTAGCTGGGCTAGTTTCGTAGCGACCTTTTGCTTTTCCTCAATGGGAAAAGATCAGGGACAGAAGGCGGGATGCCTGACCACTTCTAAGTTCTTCTCCGGGATCAAAGATCTGTGTAGTTTACTTTCGACCCCATCTTTAAGAGCCGCAAGGCCTAAACAAGCAGGGAAAGTTAAACAAAGGAAATGCATTTTCTGCATGTCCTCTTTTCAAGTTTATGCAAACTGTCCATTTTCCAAAGCTGCCTCTCGCACTGTTGGCAACATTTCCGCCCAGCAACAGCCCGGCCGAATACCGTGGACATTTCTTAGAGCAGTGATGGCGAACCGTTTCGAGACCGAGTGCCCAAACTGCAACCCAAAACCCACTTATTTATCGCCAAGTGCCAACATGGCAATTTAACCTGAATACTGAGGTTTTAGTTTAGAAAAAAAACTGTTGACTCCGAGGCATGCATTACTCGGGAGTAAGCTTGGTGGTAGTCGGTGGCTTTGCTTTGAAGCAACCGTGCAACTCTTCCAATGGGTGAATCACGACCCTAGGAGGGTTTACTCAGAAGCAAGCCCCATTGCCAGCAACCGAGCTTACTCCCAGGTAAAGGATCACGCTTTAGTTCTTCGCATGAAAATCAGTGGGGTTTAACAGCGCTTAACAGGGTTACCTACACTGCTTCCCCAAAACTAGGTCTTAGGTTTAATGCTAATAATCGAGCCCAGTGGCCCAGGCCAGCCTAGATGTGTGGGGGGTGGGGGCGACTCTGTTTGCATGTGCCCACAGAGAGGGCTCTGAGTGCCACCTCTGGCACCCGTGCCATAGGTTCGCCACCACTGTCTTAGAGGTTTTCCACGGGCCAAAATCTTCTCTCAGTCCTGTGCAATGCTAGATTTCCTCTACAGCCCGCCAAATATTGACTCAGGCAGTTTGATTGCTGATATGCCATTTGGAGGGCATAAGGGAGACAATCTTTCATTTTACAAGTCACTGTAGTTCTGTTTGATTGACTTGTTTTCTAGGTTTGCCTTTGTTGCTGAAACTTAAGGCGGATCACAAAATAGACACTCTGTTTCACCTAAAGATGTTAGTAGATGCCAGACCTTCGTTGTTGTAGACGGTGTCACCTAGATTTTAGGGCCTACCTGGCCCTGCTTTCCTAACCCGCCCCCCCAATCCGTTTGAAAGTTTGAAAGTAAAATACATTTTGGCATCAATGCTTTTCTATCGGTGTTCAATAAGGCACAAAATAATGGTTTTGACAAAGGAACTGTGTAAAAATGAACAATCATTCTCATATTCGTTCAGAGCCTAATGCGGAAGCATCCAATTTTCTCAACTGACCGAACTACCATCTTTATGTGAAACAGAGTATAGAAAACAATTCATTCAGACAGCATACTATATCCCATAAACCAGTGGTGGCAAACAGAGGTGGGATCCAGCAGGTTCTCACAGGTTCCCGAGAGTAGGTTACTAATTATTTGTGTGTGCCGAGAGGGGGTTACTAATTGGTGATTTTGCCACGTGATTTTTGCCTTAGGCCCCTTCCGCACAAGCAAAAAAATGTGTTTTCAAACCACTTTCACAACTGTTTGTAAGTGGATTTTGCCATTCCGCACAGCTTCAAAGAGCACTGAAAGCAGTTTGAAAGCGCATTATTCTGCATGTGCGGAATGAGCCTTAGTTACGCCCCTCCTCTCAGCAGTAGCACGCAGAACTTGAAGCAGTCTAGCAGTAGGTGCACCGGCGTGCGTGGCAGCCTGCGCCTGCGTGCATTCGTTTCCCGCCCAAGGACCGGCGCAGCAGCTGCGTCCTTGCCACAGCCCTGCCCAGGAATGCCCCACCCTCAGAATGCCTGGCCACGCCCCCGTTGTGCCCTGCCCAGCCCCATTGGTGCTATGCCACAGTTTGAATCCCACCACCATGGGAACCTGTTACTAAAATTTTTGGATCCCACCACTGGAGAGAGGTCTACAAATTCATTAAACATAAACATCACACAGAAAGCAGGTTACAAAAGTCAGTCCTCAGTGCAGGCAAAGCAAACTGAAACACACAAGAAACATTGCACTTATGGAATACAATCCCATTCCTTTACGAAAGGAACCTCCTCAGCTGTTCAATACGCAGCACTTCTGACACCTTCATAAAAATTATACGCCCAGATGATGTCTTTTTATTTTATTTATATGCTGCTCTTCCTCAGGACTCAGAGCAGCTTACAGAAACCAGTTTTTGAAACCCAATTGAGGTCCTTAATAGCACCATAAAAAAACATTCTAACTTCAGGTAATGAAAGCAAATGGGAAAGGAATGCAAGAGGAAAGTTAAAAGGCATAGGGGCAGAGACAGGAAGGCAAGATGCGATGGAGAATGCCCTTTCTGACCTCTACTATAGGCCTGACAGAATAACGCCGTCTTACAGGCCCTGTGGAATTCACTGGGAAAAAATTTCCAGGGAAAACCCAGCTGCAAGCAATAGGGAATCCGCCCACCTGCCATTCTGTGCAGTTCACCCGGCAGGTTGTGGGCAGATTTTCTGGGCGCCCGACAGAATGCAAAGTCCCCCAAGAACGTTTTCTCCCCGTGGCGGCACGTATGACCGATCTACAGCAACACATTCATTATTACCCAGCAGTGGCGTAGGAGGTTAAGAGCTCATGTATCTAATCTGGAGGAACCGGGTTTGATTCCCAGCTCTGCCGCCTGAGCTGTGAAGGCTTATCTGGGGAATTCAGATTAGCCTGTACACTCCCACACACACCAGCTGGGTGACCTTGGGCTAGTCACAGCTTCTTGGAGCTCTCTCAGCCTCCACTATTCCTCACAGGGTGTTTGTTGTGAGGGGGGAAGGGCAAGGAGATTGTAAGCCCCTTTGAGTCTCCTGCAGGAGAGAAAGGGGGGATATAAATCCAAACTCTTCTTCTTCTTCAGTTTAGGGAGGTTCCTTTTTCCTTGTTTATTTTGTGTGTTGCACATGCGCAGCTACGCAGGTGCATCCGAACATATTGTGGGATGATCGGCATGGCTGCGGGGGCTCATTTCTATATGCCTGCGCAGCTATGCATGGGTTGCAGGGGATTTTTTTTTAAAAGGAGAAGCGTCTCCACGCAAAGGCATGAAAGCAACCCCGATTGTTTCCAGTCCCTGCCGGGGCAGCACTCATATGAAGGGCAAAAACGAAAACGGGTTCCTTTATAGTGACTGCAACCCGTTATACATATGCTGTGTGGAATCCCCTTCAATTGACTTTTTCAACACAAATGAAATGTACGAGTCAAGTCAACCGTTATGGGCATATCAGCAGAAAGACAGACAAGGGGGAAAAAATCATACATAGAATAACAGAGCTTGAGAATCGGCTGCAGTGCTAGAATTAGGGGAAGAATTAAGACTAATAAAAGGAAACACTTCTTCACATAATGTGCGATTGATGTTTGGAATATGCTGCCACAGGAGGTGGTGATGGCCACTAACCTGGATAGCTTTAAAAAGGGCTTGGACAGATTTATGGAGGAGAAGTCGATCTATGGCTACCAATCTTGATCCTCCTTGATCTCAGATTGCAAATGCCTTAGCAGACCAGGTGCTCAGGAGCAGCAGCAGCAGCAGAAGGCCATTGCTTTCACCTCCTGCATGTGAGCTCCCAAAGGCACCTGGTGGGCCACTGCGAGTAGCAGAGTGCTGGACTAGATGAACTCTGGTCTGATCCAGCAGGCTAGTTCTTATGTTCTCATTGAACTTCTACTCGATGTTTGTAGATGCACCACGATGGTGGGAGGTAGAAATTTGGCTGTTGTCTCAGTTATTTTGGCAACACCATTATTCAACAGGTATAAGATTTTTTTTGTTGGTCTGACAAACATTTTTTCTTTGCCAGAATCAGTTGCAAAAGATTTAATCTGGCCTCTTCTGCACATGCAGAATAATCCACTTTCACAATTGTTTGCAAATGGATTTTGCTCTTACACACAGTAAAATCCAGCTGCAAAGTGCATTGAAAGTGGATTGAAAGTGCATTATTCTGCATGTGCGGAAGGGGCCATAGCATATGTTCGAGCAATTCTAAACAGTTCATGGTGCATATGCAAACTCACAGTGGGTAATTTTCAACTGTCCCATAACTAAGCTGATGGAAGTATGTAACATCTCGCAGGGCTAAAGGCTGGGCAGTGATTGGACTCTGTTAGTTGTATTAAATACTTTGCCATAGAAGCTACCTTGAGGTGGATTCCAAAGTAGAGCAGGGAACAGAACTTACAGGCTTCTCTGGTTAGATTTTGGTACTCTTGGTCGATCAGTCTCCTTTTCAAGCTCTGAAGAATTTCATTGGCTTGATTCCCCATTCCCCCACATGCACTGCAGGCTCCCATCTGGAAAGTCAGGTTCTTTTCTCCGCTCCTACACATGAAGCCCGCTGGGTGACCTGGGGGCAGTCACAGTTCTCTGTCCGAACTCTCAGCCGCACCTACCTCACAGGTGTCTGTTGTGGGGCGGGGAAGGGAAGGTGATTGTAAGCCATTTTGAGACTCTTTAAGGTATTTAAACCAACCTCCTTTGTCATAGAAACTGGAGGAATTCTTGCATTCGTGGAAAATCCCTGTCACAAGAGGAGAGTACTGTGGACAGTACTGTGTTCAGTTCTGGTCGCCACATCTCAAAAAGGATATCGAAGAGATAGAAAAAGTGCAGAGAAGGGCAACAAGGATGATTGAGGGACTGGAGCACCTTCCCTATGAGGAGAGGCTGCAGCGTTTGGGACTCTTTAGTTTGGAGAGGAGACGGCTGAGGGAGGATATGATTGAAGTCTATAAAATTATGCATGGGGTAGAAAATGTGGTCAGAGAGAAATTTTTCTCTCTTTCTCACAGTACTAAAACCAGGGGGCATTCGTTGAAAATGCTGGGGGGAAGAATTAGGACTAATAAAAGGAAACACTTCTTCACGTAATGCGTGATTGGTGATTGGAATATGCTGCCACAGGAGGTGGTGATGGCCACTAGCCTGGATAGCTTTAAAAGGGGCTTGGACAGATTTATGGAGGAGAAGTCGATCTATGGCTACCAATCTTGATCCTTCTTGATCTGAGGTTGCAAATGCCTTAGCAGACCAGGTGCTCAGGAGCAGCAGCAGCAGCAGCAGGCCATTGCTTTCACCTCCTGCACGTGAGTTCCCAAAGATATCTGATGGGCCACTGCAAGTAGCAGAGTGCTGGACTAGATGCATTCTGGTCTGATCCAGCAGGCTCTTATGTTCTTATGAGAGCACTGCCACTAGCATAATCGCTTCACAATTTCTAAGCCAGGTTCTTCCTGCGAGTGTGGATCCAACACGTTTGGAAGCTCAGTCAAATATAATTCTCAAGAAGCCCTTTTGCCTGCTGGGCAAAAGAGAAGTGAACTCCATAAAACAATTAATGGTAATTAACAGACGCCCTAACAAACGGATTATTATTATTGAGCCAGATTGAATTGCCGCATTGTAAATAATTCCATAGTTGAAAGCAGCTAATTACCAGGTGGGGAAGACCCTAAACCCTGAATCAAGTTGGAAGGGAAAATGGTCAGATTAGAGACAGGTAGAATCTGTCCCGGCCAAATAGAACAGGTATAGGATGTTATATAAACCATTGGGGGGGGGGGGACCTCCAAAGGTGGGATCCAGCAGGTTCTCACCAGGTTCCGAGAGTAGGTTACTAATTATTTGTGTGTGCCGAGAGGGGGTTACTAACTGGGTCTGCTTTTCCGTTAGAAATCCCATTAGGTCTAAAAATCACAAAGTCCTGTTGTTTCCTATGTGGCTGGTGAGCGAAGGTAGAAAACGGGATCATTCTCCCTGATGGGCTGTTTTAAAAACATGTTTTAGAAATATGGTCAAGTTCCTTGTGTAAGGAAAGTCTCCTTCTTTTGAATTCTAGAAACAAAATTAAGTATTTGAAAGTATTAAGTATTTGACAGGCAGTCAATTGGAGGAGAAGTCGTCGTTTCTGTTGGCAGTAGACGATAGGACTTGCTATCATGAGTTTAAATTATGGGCAGAAAGATACCAGCTGGAAATTAGGAACTTTTTTTTACAGTAAGAGTTTTTTACAGTAACAGAGAAATTGTTAATGCCCCGCCCCCGGAATGCCCGGCCACGCCCCTTCGTGCCGCGCCCAGCCCCATTGGCGGTACGCCACTGTTTGAATCCCACCACCAAGGGAACCTGTTACTAAAATTTTTGGATCCCATCACTGGGGACCTCGCACACATCCCGTTACCAAAATGAGTTTTATTCCACTCAATTGAGGAACTGGTGAACCTTATGCGAAATCCTGAATTGGAGACGTTCCTAAGCAAACACAACAGGAAGGTGACACATTATTTTCCTCCCTTCCACTGTTTCATTTTAAGTTCCATGCTGTCCACCGCCAGGAGAATCCGCCCACCCACGGTGACACAAATATGCGCATACATTGCAGCTTCTCTAATCATGTCGCCTTGGCTTCACAGACAGCTCCCTCAAAACAAAACAAAAAAGGAAGAAGAAGAAGAGTTTGGATGTATATCCCCCCTTTCTCTCCTGCAGGAGACTCAAAGGGGCTGACAATCTCCTTGCCCTTCCCCCCCCCTCACAACAAACACCCTGTGAGGTGGGTGGGGCTGAGAGAGCTCCGAGAAGCTGTGACTAGCCCAAGGTCACCCAGCTGGCGTCTGTGGGAGTGTACAGGCTAATCTGAATTTCCCAGATAAGCCTCCACAGCTCAGGCGGCAGAGCTGGGAATCAAACCTGGTTCCTTCAGATTAGATACACGAGCTCTTAACCTCCTACGCCACTGCTGCTCCTGGGATCGCTAGACAAAACAAACTTTCCTCATCTACTTTTTACAGCGAAATAGCAAACGGGGGAGCTGCAAGCAGAGGAAACCTCCGTAGGGAATCTCCGCGGAGAATCCGCTGCAGCGCACAAAACGATGGGCGCAAACGGTGAAAATGACAGTAAGAGGTTTGAGAAATAAAACGTTTACTGTCTGTTCGAATTCACTCAGCAGGCACAAATCGTCTTCAACCCAGGTTGGGGGTGAGGGGAGATAGCTAATTTAGCGCTTTTTTGGGGGGGGAAACAGGTTGAGGGGAATATAACGGGCTGAACTCATTTTGGGGGTTTGTGATGTTCTTCCCCGAGATGCTTTTTATAACATTCTATGGCATTTGCACTGTGCGGAATTCACCACTGCTGAATATTCGGTGAGCGTACACATCTATTCCCTGAGATCTGGGTAATGGAGATCTGGAGCAGCAGTGGCGTGGTGGCTAAGAGCAGTGGCTAAGAGCAGGTGCATTCTGATCTGGAGGAACCGGGTTTGATTCCCAGCTCTGCCGCTTGAGTTGTGGAGGCTTATCTGGGGAATTCAGATTAGCCTGGGCACTCCCACACACGCCAGCTGGGTGACCTTGGGCTAGCCACAGCTTTTCGGACCTCTCTCAGACCCACCCACCTCACAGGGTGCTTGTTGTGAGGGGGGAAGGGCAAGGAGATTGTAAGATCCTTTGAGTCTCCTATAGGAGAGAAAGGGGGAATATAAATCCAAACTCCTCCTGCTCCTCCTGCTCCTCCTGCTCTTCTTCTTCTTCTTCTTCTTCTTCTTCTTCTTCTTCTTCTTCTTCTTCTTCTTCTTCTTCTTCTTCTTCTTCTTCTTCTTCTTCTTCTTCTTCTTCTTCTTCTTCTTCTTCTTCTTCCTTCTTCTTCTTCTTCTTCTTCTTCTTCTTCTTCTTCTTCTTCTTCTTCTAATGCTCACCTTCCCACCTTGATGCAAATACAATATTTGCTGTTGCAGAGTCTACATTTTTTTTTCCATCTGCACCACTGTATCGCCTAACAATAAGCGTCATAGCTCAGAGGAAGAACGTCTGTTTTGTATGCTGAAGCTCCTCCGGTCAAACCCCAGCATTTCCAGATGAAAAGATCATCTCTTGTCCTCAAAATCAGAAAGGCACCCAAAGTAGCAACACCATGGAAGGCCCCTGGAGTAGACAGCCCCAATCTTTAAAAACAAAATTGGAGTCTCCTTTTCTGGAGGTTGTTACACGGAGGCTGGATGATCATATGTCAGGAGTGCTTTGATTGTGTGTTTCTGCATAGCAGGGGGCTGGACTCGATGGCCCTTGGGGTGTCCTCCAACTCTATGATTCTATGAATCTATTCTACGATTTAATCAATTGTCCAAGGCTGCGCCCAGAGCTCAACACGGCCTTAAGCATTGGAAGGTTACGAACCGAAAAGAACGCTTCAGATTTCAAAGGTGCCGGATTCAGATCCTGTCCTCCCAGCATGCTTTGGGTGGAATGCCAAACCTCATAGGGCCCAGAAGGCACACGGGCCTCCAGCGACTTTGAGATTTCAAAAGCTCACAGCAAAATCAACACCCACCGCAAGAGTTGAGGGAGGAGCGGTTTGGAGCCCTTGAGGGGAGCCTTTAGTTAAAACAAGGAGCAGGATCAAAACCGAGGGGCCCCAGACTCCACCCAACACAACCAACTGGAATGGAAAGAAACCTGTTGCGAGCTACACCTCCGCGGTAACCTCACCTCTTGAAGCTGAGCCGGCTTGCGTGGCCGGCACCCAGCCTGTAGTTACATCAAATAATATTTGTGTCGGGTGTGTAATTACTCCCCGGTCCTGTTTACCCCGCCTAATTAACAGTTTGACATCCCATCCCCTGTCCTGTCGACATCTGTCAAATTCCTCGAGAGGCTCGGTGTTTTCTTCTCCTCCTCCTCCTCCTGCTTCTTTTTTTCCAAGTTAGAGAGACCCAACCAGATCGTCTCTAAATTAAAGGCATGTCAAACCACATGAAAAGAGCAGGGGCTGGAGGGTTACCACACAGGATGTAGGCCTGAAATAATCGGGAAGATGAAACGGCCGCACAGTTGACGTCGAGGGATGGCTCTCGCCTGCTCTCCTCTTAGCTACCAGGCATGGAAATGCTTACTTCGAAGTATGCTGTGTGTGTGTGTGTGTGTGGGGGGGGGTCATTTTTAAATAAAGAAGAGGGGGAAATGCAAAACAGAGATCTCAGAATACATTTGGCCCCTCTGGTTCCCACTGTAGGAAGCAGTAGATTGTAAGGCTAACGTGCCACGGTACAAGCATTAGACTGTAAGGCAAATATGGCCAGGATTTTAAGTGTCAGCAATCAGAAGGAACCGAGACAAGTCTGAAGTGAGAACCGTCATATACAGGGCCAGAGAAAGGAAGAACTGCGCCACTGCCACACCACGCCCACCCCTGCCACACGCTGGAATGCCCCCACCACACCCCGGAATGTCCCTGCTATGCCCCTGCCACGCATCACGCACCCCCCGCCCCCTTGGCGCTGCACCGCTGGTCATATTGTTCAGTGGTGGGATCCAAAAATTTTACTAACAGGTTCCCATGGTGGTGGGATTCCAACAGTGGCGTAGCGCCTAATGAAACTGGAAGCGGGGCATGACGCCGTAGAAGCAAGTGTGCCAGGCAATTCCGAGGGCGGGCGATTAATAATTTCTCTGTTACTCGTAAAAACTCTTACTGTTAAAAAGAAGTTCCTAATTTCCTGAGCTGGTAATCTTTCTGTCCATGCAAATTTAAACTCATTATAGCAAGTCCGTCCGTCTTTTACCGCCAACAACAGAAAACAACTTCTACTTCTCCTCAATTACTGCCTGTCAAATACTTAATACTTTCAAATACTTAATTTTGTTTCTAGAAATCAAAAGGATACTTTCCTTAAACACGGAACTTTATCACTGTGTATTACTAAAACGTGTTTTTAAAACAGCCCAATAGGGAGAAATTCAATGATCCCGCTTTTCTACCCTTCACTAACCAGCCACCTAGGAAACAACAGGACTGTATGATTTTTGGACCTAATGGAATTTCTAACGGAAAAGCAGACCCAATTAGTAACCCCCTCTCGGCACACACAAATCATTAGTAACCCACTCTCGGGAACTGGTGAGAACCTGCTAGATCCCACCTCTGATATTGTTGATATGATCGTGCTCTGAACAAACAAGTGTACTTTCGGGGGAAACAGGGACTAGGTAAGATGCTGTTTATCTTGACTCTGCTGCCCTGCCCTGCTCCGGACCCTGCTGAACCATTCCTGGGTCCCCCGATACGGTTGCCAGTTAGCAGATAAACCCCTTGGTCTGTAAGAGATAGGAAGATCCACCTTACTGCAGGCCTGACATACACTGACATACTGACATCAGATCTATCTCCAGCAGGCAAACGGGTGGTGGCAAAATGAAACCAATTAGGTAATTGCAAAAGTTAGACTGCTTGCTTTGAAAACTGTATAACTGGACATGGGTTTGGCTGATTAGGACCAGGAGTCATGGGTTCAAGGTGAAGGAAAAGAGGCTCCGCCTAAACATTAGGAAGAACTTTGTGACAGTAAGGGCTGTTGGGAGTGCTTTAATTCAGAGGCGGAGCGAGGGGAAAATATGCCCAGGGTGCGCACATGCCCTGCGCCCCTGCTGCAGCGCCGGTTGCCTCCGCCCCACCCTGCAACGCCCCCGGAACACCCCGCCACGCCTCCACCCAGGGCTTTGTGCCCCTCCTCCCCATGGGCACTACGCCACTGCTTTAATTATGAGTTCCTGCATTGCAGGGGACTGGACTTGATGGCCCTTGGGATCTCTTCCAACTCTGTGATTCTATGATTACAGCACTTGGTCCAGCTTTATTGCAACAAAAGCTTACGTGCTTCATTGAACCAATCCACAAGTTTCTGTATTACTGAGAGACTGCTGGAGATTTTTTCCAACACCACTACCCACTCCAGATCTTCGTTGTCCAGTTTTTGGCTCTCGCCTAGTATCTTTTACGAGGAAAGAAACAACCAGGGACGTGTAAGGACCTGTGAGCCGCCCCACCCCCACCCCCCACCACGGACTCCCATTATTTCTCTACATCCCTTCTGACTCATCGGAGTCCTCAGTTAAAAGGGAGGGAGGCAGGCTATCAGAAAGGAAAGGTCAGCCAGGATCATGCCAAGATGCATTTTTTGGCAAGGACAGCCCTTCGGGCAATTTTGTTTTTAAAGGCAGAGGTGGGGGTGGGAGTGGAAGAGGGTGGGGATTGCAACATTTCACCTCATTCCTAAATTATAGTGTCATTTCAACACCGCTCCGGCCGGGCTCCATCCCCGTACGGTACCCCCTGCAAAAATGATGTTTAACTTGTGCATCGCTCCCACGGAGTGCTCCTTGCCCTGCGCACGGGTTGTTTCAAGGATCTTTAGCAGAGATCAGTATTCCTATCACCCTGTTTTGAGTTGGGGGAGGCTGAACAACAGTCACTTGTCTAAGGCCCCTTCCGCACATGCAGAATAATGCACTTTCAATCCACTTTCACAATTGTTTGCAAGTGGATTTTGCTATTCCGCACCGTAAAATCCAGCTTCAAAGTGCATTGAAAGTAGATCGGAAGTGCGTTATTCTTCATGTGTGGAAGGGTCCAAACCAGAGGTGGGATCCAGCAGGTTCTCACAGGTTCCCGAGAGTAGGTTACTAATTATTTGTGTGTGCCGAGAGGGGGTTACTAATTGGTGATTTTGCCACGTGATTTTTGCCTTTGAATACGATTCACTCTCCCTCCTCCTCAGCAGTAGCGCCGCAGAACTTTTGAAGCAGTCTAAGCAAGGAGGTGCACTGGCTGGCAGTGGCAGCCTGCTTCAAATGCGCATTCGTTTCCCGCCAAGCGGGATGCGGTAGCTGGCTACCTTCCTTGCCACAGCCCCACCCAGGAATGCCCGGCCACGCCCCCGCCATGCCCTGTCCAGCCCCATTGGCGCTACGCCACAGTTTGAATCCCACCACCATGGGAACCTGTTACTAAAATTTTTGGATCCCACCACTGGTCCAAACAGAGGTGGTTTGTCATTGCCTGCCTCTGCGGAGCTGTCCCTGGACGTCGTTGATGGTCTTCAAATGCACTCTTGTCATTTCCCATGAGTCTTGTCTTCCCAGTAGCACAGTAGTAGCAGCAGCCCTGGTTAAATGAGACATCAGGCAAGTGAGAAGTTTCATGGGAAAGCCCTTGAGCTCCACCAGCATCATATTTAAATTAAGGCCGAATATTTGCCTGCGTTGGAGCAGCTTGTGCAAAATCCACACCGTCATTGCACACAGAAAGCTTTGGGCGTTTCCCCACTTACCATGAGCCCCCTATGCCGCTACGCTTATGCTCTCAGCCAGCGTCATTTCTATGCGTGCTCCGGAAGCTTCCCACAACATCAAAGGCATGGTACGTTCTGAAGAGCTGGGCAGGAATGACTTGCGCGCATGAGGGGCGCAACAGCGACAAGCATCGTCCGGAATTGGCTCGCGTTGTCGCGCCCTGTAGATGGGAGAGTGCGGAGGGACCCAGCGTACCAGGCTACAGTGAAGCGCACTGTGCAGAAGGTGGTAAGTGGGAAAACGCTCTTTGACTGGCTGGCCATATCCTTCGTATGAAGAATGGTCAGATCCCAGAGACAGCAATGAGGTGGATCCCTTCCAATGCCCAACGACAATGAGGACGCTCCCGAAACACCTGGAGGAGAACATTCAAGCAAGACCTGAAGG
This sequence comes from Sphaerodactylus townsendi, assembly GCF_021028975.2. Classification (NCBI taxonomy): domain Eukaryota; kingdom Metazoa; phylum Chordata; class Lepidosauria; order Squamata; family Sphaerodactylidae; genus Sphaerodactylus; species Sphaerodactylus townsendi. Next base: position 175,827,996 of record NC_059426.1, read on the forward strand.
CACTGAACACAACATGGGAAGAGGCTGAAACACTCACCCAAGACCCGAAACGCTGGAGAGGATTTGTTGCCCAATACGCTACTTAGCATGGGAGGGTTTCAGTCTAAGTCTAAGTCAGCTGTCTGTGAGGATCCAGGAAAGGTGCAGAGCTAATACAAGTACGTTTTTTAAATTTCGTACTTTCAGATTCTGTGTTTTGCAGGGTTTGCCAGATCTGAATGGCTTAAAATTAGTTTTCCGTGCAAGCGGTTTTGTGTACAACTTTAAATTGCTCCACATATAGGATGACAGGAGACTTCCAGACCACAGAGTTACACCACTTCAAATCGTTCAGAGTAAAGGAAGATCTTGACTGGTATTTTTAGCCAGAAAAACAAGAAGGGAGTTGTCAGGAAATAGGAAGAAGAAGAAGAGGAGGAGGAAGAAGAAGAAGAAGAGGAGGAGGAGTTTGATTTATGTCCCCCAATGAACAGTTCGGGATCTCACATGAATTTAACTACCACCGTTCTTGGGTTGGAGCTGGGGAACGTGAGCAGCCAGCAGGCCCACCTCGCCCCCAGCTCAACCTCCATCGGCAGTGGGCCTGCTGCCTCATCTTCAGACGCAGCAGGGCCACTGCCGATGGAGGTTGAGGCAGCCAGCAGCACCAGCTGGCGGGTGTGTTTCCCCTATATTCCTGCTGGGTAGGCCGCTGGGCCGTCACCCAGTTCTTCAGGACTCCATGGCCCACACTCCTGAAGGTGCAGGAGAAGGAAGGGAAAGGAGCTTAATAAGCCACCTCGAGAGTTTCTGGGAAAAGAATTGGGAGTATAAATCCAGGTCTCTTCTTCTTCCCGCGTCGCCATTTTACGTTAACACTGTTGTATTTTCTTGATCTTTGTTGCGCTTGTTATCTCGAACCACTCTGCATTCGGCGAACACAGGAAGGTATTGTGACCGGTGGCGAGGGCCGTTACATTGCAACTAAAGCAGCAACGCCGTGCCAACACAGCAGTTTAATCGATCGGTTTGGATTTTTAAACTTGTTGGTTCGGCCCGGGTGTGCTCGGGAATGGCGGTAGTGGTGGTGCTTTCGCCGCGAGCAGCTGTTCTAACAGGTGAATCCACAACCCTAGGAGGGTTTACTCCGGCAAGCCCGGCTATCGCGGCAGAAACACTCCTCGGGTAAAGGATTCGCTTTGGTTGCTGCATGAAATCAGTGGGATTTTGCTGGTGCCAACAGGGTTACCTACTTCCCCAAAACTAGGTCTTAGGTTTAATGCTAATGTCCGAGCCCATTGAGGCAACCAGATTGGGGGGGGGGGCACTCTGTTGTGTGTGTACCCACAGAGGGCTCTGGAGTGCCACCTCTGGCACCCGTGCCATAGGTTCTCCACCATGTTAGTGGTACCTTGGTTTGCCGCCGGGCACACGTGGGGATACACTTTGGACTTCAATGTATTTTATGCTGCAGTTTCATTGGCTGGCGGATTTTTTTGGAGGAAGCTGACGCCAGTTCAAACAATGAAGTCAGTTGCTGCTATCACTTTCCTGCCATAATAATGTTTAGTGAGACAGTTACAATACAATTGGGGTCACCAGTGCCGGGTTGGGAAATTCCAGTTTTAAGGGGTGGGCCACAAGGGAAGGTGGTTTGGAAGGAGGCCTTCAGCAGGATCGCGTCATCGCGGTACGTCTTTGAAGCTGCCATCTCCTCCCAGGACATTGTTCGCCTGGAGATCAGGGCCGACAAGGGGGGGACCGCCCCGGGAACGCGTGTCGCCCTGTGTCCTCCGCCCGGGCAGCCCCATGGCGCCCCTGCTTCAGCGCACCTGGTTCATCATGCCCATCCTTGATTGCTTGCTACACCGCCGGAGATCGGCTGGCAATCCCGAGGAATTTCAAAGGCAGCTTCCGTGAATTATTCAGACGCAGCAGGGCCACTGCCGATGGAGGTTGAGGCAGCCAGCAGCACCAGCTGGCGGGTGTGTTTCCCCTATATTCCTGCTGGGTGACCTTGGGCCAATCACAGTTCTTCAGAGCTCCCGCAGCCCCACCTGCCTCACAAGGTGCCTGTTGTGGGGAGAGGAAGGGAAAGGAGCTTGTAAGCCACCTCGAGTTTCCTTACAGGAGAGAAAGGTGGGGTATAAATCCGATCTCTTCTTCTTCCCGTCTTATAATTTTGCAATTAGCACCCCTTTGTTTGTATTTTCTTGATCTTCTGGTACTTAATTCCATCCTGAAACCTCCAGGTATTTCTGAACACAGGAAAGGTGTTAGTGCAGTGATGGCAAACCTTTTCGAGACCGAGTGCCCACATTGCAACCCTTTCTAAACCCGGCTTATTACGATGTAAAAGTGCCAACAGCATGTGCTTGGAATCTTGAATGCTGAGGCTTTTGGATTTAGAAAAACTGTTGGTCCTTCCAGGCTGGTGTATGCAAGTTACTCAGGAGTAAGCTTGGTGGTAGTTGGTGCTTTACTTTGAAGCAACCGTGCAACTGTTCTAACAGGTGAATCACAACCCTAGGAGGGTTTACTCAGAAGCAAGCCCCATTGTCAGCAACCAAGCTTACTCTCAGGTAAAGGATTGTGCTTTAGTTCTTTGCATGAAAATCAGTGGGGTTTAACAGTGCTTAACAGGGTTACCTACACTGCTTCCCCAAAACTAGGTCTTAGGTTTAATGCTAATAATCGAGCCCAGCGGCCCAGGCCAGCCTAGATTGGGGGGGGGGCACTCTGTGTGTGTGTGCCCACAGAGAGGGCTCTGAGTGCCACCTCTGGCACCCGTGCCATAGGTTCTCCACCACTGTGTTAGTGAGTGCCTTGGTTGCTTATGGGCACCACGTGGGGTACACCTGCTTTAGGACTTCAATGTATTTTATGCTTCTGGGTTTCATTGGCTAGTTTTGGAGGAGGCGGCATAAAAAGGTTTAAAACAAACAGATCAGTTGCTGCTATCACTTTCCTGCCATAATAATGTTTAGTGAGACAGTTACAATACAATTGGGGTCACCAGTGCCGGGTTGGGAAATTCCTTGAGTTTTGGGGGTGGAGCCTGAGGAAGGTGGGATTTAGGAAGGGGAGGGCCTTCAGCAGGGATGTGATGTCATAGAGCCCGTCTTCTGAAGCTGCCATCTCCTCCAGGACAACTGATTTCTGTAGCCTGGAGATCAGGGCCAGAGCAAGGGGGGACTGCGCCCAGGGCACGTGCTCCTCTGTGTCCCCAAGCACTCCCCGGCACTCTGGAACCTCTGCTCACGCCACTCTGCACTGGCACGCACCTGGTTCATCATGCACCCCCCCATCCCCTTGGTGCTACACCACTGCTGGAGATCAGCTGTAATCCCAGGAGATTTCAAGGCCCCGCTGGGGATTATTGGTTCTAAATACAATCCTATGCAGAGCAATTCCAATCTAAACCCAATGACATCACTGAAGTCAGTCTACCATATTTGTGTTTCATTGACTTCATTTATACCTCTCCTCCCTCCTCAGTGGAGACCCGAACTGGCTTCTGTTGTGCTCCTCTCCTCCATTTTATGCTCACCACAACCCTGTGAGGTGGGTTAGCCTAAACCTGTGTGGCTGGGCCAAGATCAACCAGCAAGCTGCCATGCTGGAGTGGGGATTCGAACCTCTGTCTCCAAATCCTAGTCTGACCTTCTAACCACTGCGCTGATTTAGCTTACAGTATCAGAGGAACACTTCTCTGAGAATCTGAGGTGGCTCAGAAGCTTCTAGCTTTTGAAGCAGACTACCTGTTTTTGACTGATACTTGTCGTTCTTTCCAAGCTGAAGGTAGTCAGTCAAGGATCTAAATTGCTGGGAATGCTGTTTCTTGGCCTGGGACCCTGGAGAGTCTCTAGGACACAGGTGTCAAACTTGTGGCCCTCCAGATGTTATGGACTACAGTTCCCATCATCCCCTGCAAGGGATAATGGGAACTGTAGTCCATAACATCTGGAGGGCCGCGAGTTTGACACCTATGCTCTAGGACAATATCGACTTTGGTCGGCCAACCATCTAATCTCGTATAGACTCTGCTCTATCTTCAGTTCTTTGTACCTCATTCCACCCACCCGCCGGGTTTAAGAACAACACAACCGGGTTTAAGAACCGCACAAAGCATTTTTAAAAAATTCTCAAACGTTTCGAAAAGAATTGTTTATGTAGGTTTTGTCCGCATAACTCCAAACTCCTCTTCTTCTAAAGTAGATCAAGGCAGTGGCTGGTGTTGCCGTTGGCAACCAAGATGGCTCCTGTTGAGTGAGGCCTACCACTCAGGGCTTGATTAACTAGGGTCTCCAGGTCCCAATGCTGAATTCAGGACCCAAAACAAGAGAGGTGTCCTTTTGTTGATGCCACGCCACCTCACACACCCATGCGAGGTCGATTCCGCACTTGGGTTATCGACCTAAGTTCGAACTACGTTTGACTTAAGTGCTCCGCACAACCACTGGGATCGACATGGTTTTGTACCAACTTCGCCCCGTGTAACGGTCAAATTTCCAACTCCAGTTGGGAACTACTACTTTTTCAGGGAACCCCACTCGAACTCAGCTCGATTCCAGTAAAGTGCGGAATCTCTGGTGCCAGGAGTCCCCCATTCAGCCAATCACAGCTGAGTGTTTTGGGCATGCATACAGCTGGCCAATCAAAAAACGCCACCTTTGTCCCTCCATTCCTGTGGCAGTTGTTTTTATAATGTGTGTAGGGTATAGCGGCGGAGCGTGGCGTCAGGAACAGCAGCTAGCCAATCCGGAGCCGAGCTTGAAGAGGCAGCACAGGATGATCCCGCCCTCCGCAGCTGGGATCAGAAGCTGGATTTGCAGTGGGGAACAAACAATGGCTTCTTTCACCTCTGGGTCAGTACCCTTCTCAGGGAACTGGGTGAACTCTATTTCTACTACGGTGGTGCGGAATCGCTTCCCAAGACACCTTCGTCATGTGCACTGGATGAAGATGGTGGACTTGATAGCACAGAAGGTTGGACTTGATGGCCCTTGGGGGTCTCTTCCAACTCTTGTGATTCTATGATGGAACAAGCCCATAAGACACCTGCTTTAAATGAAGAAAGCGATGCCTGAAATGGTTTAAGCAGCAGCGGGCACCTGGGCCTGAACCCCCGAACGCCCGTCCCTCTCCCGGACGACATAATCATTAAAGAGCAGAGACCTTTTCCACCTAATCCCTCTCCCCCCCCCGCCCTGTCCTCGCTGCCGTGTGGATGTTAGCATATTTCGACTGCCTCGCATTCCTTCTTGCCTGCTTGAGAGAACACACTACATTTTAAAACTTGTCGAGGCCTTTCATGTTTTATTTGACCCTATGTAATTGCATTCCTGAAGGAGTAACAGGCTTCCACTGTGATTTATGCCCTGTATTAAATGTCAGTTTTGAAAAGACACAGTTAAACAGTTTGGTTTAACCTCCTGCCTTCCTAGGGAAGTTCAAAACTGAGCGCCCCCCCCCTCCCACCCAACCCCTCGCTCGGCTCCCGCCAGCGGTTGGTGCAGCGGGGAGGGGGGAATGGGAAGAAATCTAGCGAGAGGCTTTGAAGAGGCATAAAGAGGATGAAGAAGGGGGAAATGATTGTCTTTCTTCCCTTTGCACCTGAAGGAGGGAGTTTGGATGACATGTTGGAATAAAAAGTGTGGGTCTTTAAGCAGGGAGGCCAGCCTCCAGGTGGAACCTGGGGAATTACAGTTCATTGCTAAAAAAATTTTTAGGCCAGAATTCAATCTATTTACCTGAACGCACTGAAGAAATTTCTGTGGAAAACGTGGACTAGCGCGCAACGCGTTCTGCGAACGTGGCTGCTGTCGCCGTGGTGTCTTCGTCCACTTGCTGGAGCCGCTGCTGTCTACTACCACAATTCGTTTTAATATTCTTTACTCATTGAATATTGGTGATACTGACTCTTTCAATTGATCGGGACGCAATAGGAGCGTTGCAGGCTTCGTGCCTTATGGACAATGCTTATGACATCCTATACCCGTGGTGGCGAACCTTTGGCACTCCAGATGTTATGGACTACAATTCCCATCATGGCCAATTGGCCATGCTTTCAGGGGCTAATGGGAATTGTAGCCCATGAACATCTGGAGTGCCATAGGTTAGCCACCACTGTCCTATACAATGCCTTTGAGAATTTATTGCCAAGTACAGTCCCATTACGTTTCTTAAGTTGCCTATGTGCCCTCATTATAGGTTTTGTTATTACCTTTACACCCAGTTGAATATTACTGGTCATATAAGCACAATATCTCTTTGTGAATAACCTTTATGAACGGTTTATGAATTATCTACTGAATTTATGCTCAAAACTATTTGCATATACCAATTAGCTCATTGCCTTGTATCGCTATATATACAGTCCATGTTTCTTAGTCTTGGTTGGCCTAAAAATTTGTTAGAATTACAGTTCATTTTCAGATGATGAGAATCATTTCTTGGGAGAAAATGGATGCGTTGGAGGGTGGGCTGTGCCCCACTGAGGTCTTTGTCCCCTACAGTATCTGTCCCCAAATCTCCAGGAGTTCCCCAACCTGGTTGGTTGGTTGGTTGGTTGATTAGATTTGTATACCGCCCTCCCCCGGAGGGCTCAGGGCGGTGAACAACAGCTGCAAAATAACAACAACAATAACATAGCTCATAACAACAACATTCCTAGCAGCAATAAAGAACAATAATAAAGTAAACGCCGACTTTTTTCTCAGTAATATGCTACCGACAACGTGGCAACCTAAGAACCAAGAACTAATCCGCACATCAACACCTGGATTTGGCAACCCAATCCCCCATCTCCCACCAGTGGCGGGGGGGTGGGGGGGCATGGTAACCCTATCTTTAAGGTATCATTGGGTTTCTGTTTTGTTTCCAGCCAAGGAATGCAGCAGACTTGAATCTGGAGAACCGGGTTCGATTCCCCATTCCTCCACATGAGCAGCGGACTCTAATGTGGAGAACCGGGTTCGATTCCCCATTCCTCCATATGACCAGCGGACTCTAATCTGGAGAACCGGGTTCGATTCCCCATTCCTCCGTATGAGCAGCGGACTCTAATCTGGAGAACCGGGTTCGATTCCCCATTCCTCCATATGAGCAGCGGACTCTAATCTGGAGAACCGAGTTCGATTCCCCATTTCTCCATATGAGCAGTGGACTCTAATCCGGAGAACCGGGTTTGATTCCCCAGTCCTCCGCATGGGCAACAGGCTCTAATCTGGAGAACTGGGTTCGATTCCCCATTCCTTCACGTGAGCAGCGGACTCTAATCTGGAGAACCGGGTTCGATTCCCAGCTCCGCCACATGAAGCTTGCTGGGTGGGTTGGTCACAGTTTTCTCTGAACTCTCTCGGCCCTACCTGCCTCTCAAGGTACCTGTTGTGGGGAGGGGAAGCGAAGGGGATCATAACCTACTTTGTGACTCCTCAAAGGTTGAAAAAAGAGAGGTATAAACACCCACTCTTCTTCTTCTTCAAAGTGGCGCTCAGTTGGAAGCAATTCTGTCCCAGCGTCTACCAGTCTTCCGGAAATCCAGGAAAAGAGATTCCGGGAGATGTGGAGCAGGAGCCTGAGGGTTGGGTTGCCAGCTTCCAGGCAAGACCTGCAGATGTCCTGAAATTACAACTGATGTCCAGACCACAAGAGGTCAGTTCCCCTGGAGAAAATGGCCGCTTTGGGAAATGGACTCTTGGGCATTACGTCTCACTGAGGAAAGGTTGCCAACTCTGGGTTGGGAAATTCCTAGAGATTTGGAAGGTGTGAGGCAGGGTTTGGGGAGGGGAGGGGATTCAATGGAATGGACCTTCCAAAGCTAGGGTTCCCAACCTCCAGGTGGCACCTGGATAATGCCTGGAATTGCAACTAACCTCCCATGCAGAATAATGCACTTTCAAACTGCTTTCAGTGCCCTTTGAAGCTGTGCAGAATAGCAAAATCCGCTTGCACACAGTTGTGAAAGTGGTTTGAAATCGCATTATTTTGTGTGTGCGGAAGGGGCCCTCTGCTCTCCCAGCCAGCGTGGTGTAGTGGTTAAGAGCAGATGCACTCTAAGCTGGAGGAACCGGGTTTGATTCCCTGCTCCGCCACATGAACTGTGGAGGCTTATCTGGTGAACCAGATTAGCTTGTGCACTCCCAACACACGCCAGCTGGGCGACCTTGGGCTAGTCACAGTTCTTCGGAGCTCTCTCAGCCCCACCCACCTCACAGGGTGTTTGTTGTGTGGGGAGAGGAAGAGAAAGGAGTTTGTAAGCCCCTTTGAGTCTCCTTCAGGAGAGAAACGGGGGATATACATCCAACTCTTCTTCTTCTTCTTCTTCTTCTTCTTCTTCTTCTTCTTCTTCTTCTCCTCCTCCTCCTCCTCCTCCTCCTCCTCCTCCCCCCCCCCGGCTTCATCCTTAAAATCTCCGAATATTTCTCAGCCCAGCGGTGGCAACCCTGTCTGGAGACCAGTTGGAATTCTGGGAAATTTCCGTGCCCCACCAGACTGCTGGCAACCCAACTGGGACCCAGGATCACGGTTCCCTAAAGCTGTCTTATTTATTGATTTAAACAGCCACTTGAACGGTCTCTAAATCAACCATGGAGAGTGAAACCCGCCCCCTCCTAAGCCACCCACCGCTTTGACCCCGGGGTGGGGGTGGCCCTCTACAACAATAACCCTGCACATTTTTTTCTCCTGCAGAACAACAGAAACCAGGAATCTCCAGCTTAAGTTATGGGGAGACGGCTGGGCAATTGTCCCACCGGAGAAGGTCAGGAAAATAAACCGCCCTCCGAAACGGAGAACCGCCCCTTTATTTCAGTTTGGATCGGTGCGTCTTGCTCCCTCTTAAAACAGACCCACCTCTTTTGCAGCTTTGTGGTTTTTTATTTTTTCAGGAGGTGATTAAACTTGTTGGCCACAGCTGGGGCAAAAAAAAAAAGGGAGGCGTCGAAAAGAAACCTACAAAAGATACAGCAGCTTTTTGCGTCCCTGATTCCACTGGACACTTTTCGGATGATCTAAATCTGGCAAGAGGTTTTTCTATCCGCTGCCAGTTTGTTTACAAAAATGACCGATTTTGCCCAAGTCCACGAAAACGGTTGCAGAACATTTGCAAAAGTCCGCATTGCAAAGTGGCCATTTTCTCCAGTTGAACTTATCTCTGGCCCTTCTTTACGCATCACGCAATAGAATGCCAATCATTGTTAACTTCATAGTAGCATGGCTTAAGAAAGGCTACCTGGCTTTGGCATCTTCAGAGGATCTGAGTGAAAGCAAGTGGAGCAGTTGGGCGGTCTAGAATTAGGCAATTGCGCATCTGAATAGAACTCTATTCAGATGCCCCTCAACCATTGACCTTGGTTGCCTCTTGTTACTCACAGACAAGGTTGCTCCACCCACCCTGACACTCCAACAGATATATACTCCACCTCTGCTTTCCTAAATATCAGATTCCCTGAAGATGCCAGCCAGCACAGATGCAGCTAAACGCCAGAGGAGTAATGTGTCATGAAGATACTTATGGCCCGAAACCACAGTATAACTCAAGTGATTCCGTCAAGTGGAAAGCCTTCTCGGCTACTCTCACAACTGTTTGTAAGTGGGATTTTTGCCATTCCGCGACAGCTTCAAAGAGCACTGAAAGTAGTTTGAAAGGGCATTATTCTGCATGTGCAGAATGAGCCTCTGTTTCCTGGAGATCTGTTGTAATAGCGAGAGATCTCTAGCCAGTATCAGAAGGCGGGCAATTCTACTGTACACAAATTTTATTTGCATTCATCGCAACCTCTGAGTAGGACTTAAGAGTGCAGTATGCACCCGATTGTTCTTCACACATCCATTGAGTAACTCTCAAGTGCCCTTGAATGCAGGTACAGCTGATTGTGTGATTTAAACCCAACAGTGGTGGATTCTGCGCAGCAAATGTTGAAGGGGTTGCAGCTGTTATAGCGTAGGAACACTTTTTTTCCTAAGCTTCCTGCTCACACGTGTGCCGTGAAGGCAGTGACTGGAGGCCATGGAAACAATCCTGGTTGCTTTCGCACCTTCGCACGTAGATGCTTCTCTCTTTTTAAAATTTCCTATAACACATGCATAGCCATGCAGGGATACAACCCTCCCCACCCCCACCCCCCGCTATGCTGATCGTTCCAGAGTACGTTAGGCTGCACATGTGTAGCTGCGCATGTGCAACACACAAAAGAAAAGAAAAGGGGAAAGGGCAGGGCAATAATGAACGTGTTGCTGTGGAATCATAGAGATTCGTAGAATCATAGAGTTGGAAGAGACCCCAAGGGCCATCCAGTCCAACCCCCTGCCATGCAGGAACAGACAGAAAAAGCACTCCCAACAGATGGCCATCCGGCCTCTCTTTTAAAATCTCCAAAGAAGGAGACTCCACCACACTCCAAGGTAGTGCATTCCACTGTCGAACAGCCCTGTGACTGTCATAGAAGTTTTTTTTCCTGATGTTTAGGTGGGAATCTCCTTTTCCTTCACCTTGAACTCCATGACTCCTGGTCTCTCAGTCTCTGGAGCAGCAGAATGCTTGCTCCCTCACCAATATGACATCCATTCAAATATCTAAATATGGCGATCATGTCACCTCTTCACCTTCTCTTCACCAAACTGAACATCCCCAGCTCCCTAAATCTCTCCTCGTAGGGCATGGATTCCAGACCTTTTCCCATTTTGGTTGCCCTCCTCTGGACCTGTTCCAACTTGTCAATATCTTCAAAACATTCCCCCCCCCGCCCCATTAATATTAAAAATAATCCTGAAATCATTGATCATATTTAAAATCTGCTTGGAAATGTCGGAGTAATGCCAGAGCCTGGCTCATAGGACACGTGCAGTCTTGTTTTCAAAATCTCACAAAATGTAAAACACAAAGATGCCCTCTCCCAGCATTCCTAGAAGATTTTTTGGGGACTAATTATAACAGTGGATCTGGTTTTCCACGTATGGTGGGAAGAAACATCAGAATTGACATTCCTCTCTCTCTCTCTCTCTCTCTCTCTCTCTCTTAGTCTCTCTCCATGGTGAAAACACAGACTGTCTTCTTAGGCTGAAAACAAAACAAATAAATGAGGGGGGGGGGAATTCTGTCCAAGACTGTGGGGGTCACTTGAGGCTCTTTCCCGAGACATTTCCACCCAATGACTCACGCATCACAGTAGCACTTGTCAGAGACACCGAGTGATAAACGGCTGCAAAGAACCTTCTCCCGTCCCAAGCGTCTGGTAGGGTTTTCAAGTCCAGGTTAGGAAATGACTGGAAATGTGGTGGGGAGTGCAGGAGGTCTGGGATTTGGGGAGAGGAAGGCTCTTAATGAGATCTAATGGCACTCTCCAAAGCAGCCATATTCTCTGGGGCAGGGGTCTCCAAACTATGGCCCTCCAGATGTTCATAGACTACAATTTCCATGAGCCCTACCACTTGGCCACAGCTGGTATTGCTCATGGGTCTGTAGTCCATGAACATCTGAGGGTCATAGTTTCAGCACTCTTGAACGACATCTGTCACCTGAAGATCTGCTTGTAATTCCATGTGAGATCTCAGCTCTAGAGGTCAGCAGCTCCTCACTCTCACCAAGGAAGTCTCTTCATCTCGAGGGAAGGTGCTGCCATGTGTGGAGTGGGAGGGTTAGGATGTCCATTGAAAGTGAGGGGTCTTAGCTTCAATGGGTGATGTTGCCAGGTTGCCTTGGCTGCAGGCTTTTCATGTGGGGGACGGAATTGGTTTCTGGCCCCCAGCTACCTGGAAGAGAGAGATGTTCTCTGCCATGAAGGGAAGTCTGATCTTGCAGTTGGGTGCCAACTAGGGGGTGGGTAATTCTTGGAGATTGGTGGGGTGAGTCTAGGGGTGATGCCTGGGACTTGAGGGAGGGAATCATAGAATTACAATGCAGGCACACAGAATCAAAGCACTCCAGACAGATGGCCGTCCAGCCTCTGTTTAAAAGCCTCCAAAGAAGGACTCCACCACACTCTGAAGTAGTGCGCCACACTCCACACCTCTTCACCTTCTCTTCATAGAATCATAGAGTGGGAATCATAGAGACCCCAAGGGCTGCATCCAGAAATCCAACCCTCTGCCAAGGCACCATACAATCCAAGCACCCCTGCCGACATGGCCATCCAGCCTTTAAAACCTCCAAAGAAGGGAGGACTCACACCTCCCCAGAGGTGGTGTGCATCCACTGTCAGGGAAATGAGCCCTGACTGTCAGGATGTTTTTCTGATGTTTAGGTGGAATCTCTTTTCCCTGCACCATGACTCCTGCCTAGTCTCTGAGCAGTAGCAGAAAATGTTGCTCCCCTACCAACACGGTATGCATCCCTTCCCACATCTTAAACATGGGCTATCAGCCACCTCCTCTTCTAATTCTCTCATTGAAACTAAACATCCCCCTCAGCTCCCTAACCTTCTCCTCGTAGGCATGGATCAATCTTTATCATTTTATTGCCCTCCTCTGGACCCATTCCAGTCATCAATATCCTTGAAATTCTCCTAGGTGCCCAGAACTGTACACAATATTCCCGGTGAGGTGTAACCAATGCAGAATAGAGAGGTGCAATTACATCCCTTGATCTAGACACTGTATTCCTATTGATGCAGCCCAGAATTGCATTGGCTGTCCAGGTCATTTTGAATTCTGACTCTGTCCTCTGGAGTATTAGCTACCCTTCCTGTTTTGTTGTCATCTGCAAATTCGATTAGCATGCACTCTATTCCATCATCCAAGTTGCTGATAAAAGGAAGGATCCAAGCAGATTATGATGCCGCAGAGCCCCATCCTCCAAAACATCCCTTGCAGCCCTTGCTTCTAGAAGACTGATCCCTGCAGTTGGAGATCAGCTGTAATTCTGAGATGTCTCCAAGCCTCATTCAGAGGCTGGCAACCCAGTTCAGAGGGATTACTTTGGCCCCTTCCGGACACACACAAGGCTTACTCCAGTTCAAATCCTGTCACATGAATAGTTTACCTGGAGCTTGTGTCCTCCCATTTCTCCTTACAGCAGCTAGACTCGTGTGCCCCTGAGCCGAAGTTCAGGAGGGGGGGACTCCGCCTCCCTGCGCTGCGTCCCGATTGGTTGCTGAGTTACCTGAGCTCAACTCCCACTGTTACTTGGCTTTTTTTATATGCGCGCTTCTCGCCACCGCTTATGAGCTTCCTGCAGACTGTGTAATGGGCGAAATACTGAGCTGCCATGCATTGGCTGGTTGGCAGAGCTCAGGGCTACATTGAGATTCCCGTGACTCCGCCTAGCTTTGGCTTGGAGGGCAATCTGGATTCTTTTCAGTTCACTCGACTTCCCAGTCAAGCTCGGAAATTCAACGGCGAGAGAGGGGTGAGTCGAGTTAGACACGAGTCTGACGCTACGTCTGTGCGGAGTACCTGGGTCGAACCCAAGTCGATCTAAGGCCGAATCCTACAGTGCGGAAGGGGTCTTTGTGTGCTCCAGAGAGCCAGTGTGGTGTAGTGGTTAAGAGCAGGTAGACTCTAATCTGGAGAACTGGGTTTCTATTCCCCACTCAGCCACATCAGCGGCATTCAGAGTGGATTGAAAGTGCATTATTCTGCATGTGCAGAAGGGGCCTAGAGTTGCTGACATCCAGGTGGGACTGGGAATTTCCCGGGAGTTGCAACTGATCCTGATCCCCACGCTTCAGAGATCAGACCCTCTGGAGAAGAATGACAGTGTGATGTAGTAGTTAAGAGCAGTGGACTCTAATCTGGAGAATTAGGTATAATTCCCTGCTCCTGGACATCAGCGGCGAACTCTTATCTGGAGAACTGGATTTGTTTCCCTGCTCCTGCACATGAAGCCTGCTGGGTGACCTCGGGCCAGTCACAGTTCTCTCTGAACTCACAGCCCCACCGACCTCACAAGGTGTCTGTTGTGGGGAGAGGAAGGGAAACTAGTTTGTAGGCCACCTTCTTGCAGGAGAGAAAGGCAGGGTATCAATCCAAACTCTCCCTTTTCTACTAAGAAAAATCCCATTACCTTTCAAATCCCCAAGTAGCCCCACGTTTCTGGAAAAAAAACCTATGAGCGTGATTTAGAAAAGAAAACAAAAGAGAGAGAGAAATGCATTCTTCGGTGGCTCACGCACAGATAATTATTAGGCCGAGGACTTTCTCCTGAGTAGCCCTTGACAATCCATCGATCTTCTGCACAGAGTGCTAAAGGGTCACCTCCCCCCCCTTTCTTGACATTGTTAAACGCATTCCACATCGCAGTAAATGACACGCCAGATCACCAACAGCGAATGAGTGATTGGTTTATCATCCTTCTGAGCACAGCCATCTAGATTCTTTTGGGAAGACTCTTTAAGTAAAGGCGGTATTTTAGGCTTTAAGAGAACAACTTTGAAGCACGCCTTCCTGAGGCGTCTTTCTCCCAAAAATGTAACAGGAAATCTAAAACCCTTCCTCAATTCCCAACTCTTTGAGCCCCAAAGTCTGAGAGACTGGGGGATAGCAGAAGGGTAAGCAGGTTTGCCGATAAGGGCTGCAGAGAATCTGAGCTGGGCTGCAAAGAGATGAAGGGGGTTTTATTGCTGAGGAACACAAGGACAGAGGGAAAAATACATTCAGGGGGAAATTCCTCCCTTCTTTCGTGTCAACAGAGTAGGGCTTCACGTAACTCCCTCAGTTGGGGTGGTACCCCTGGAGACCAGAGGCTGCCAGCAGCTAGCTCAGCAGCGATGTGAAGAAGAAGAAGAAGAAGAAGAAGAAGAAGAAGAAGCTAAATGGGAATAGAAGAAGAAGGAAGAAGCTGGGGGGCGGGGGGGGGGGGGGGGGGGCGGGGGGGGGGGGGGGGGGGGGGGGGGGGGGGGGGGGGGGGGGGGGGGGGGGGGGGGGGGGGGGGGGGGGGGGGGAGGAGGAGGAGGAGGAGGAGGAGGAGAGAGGAGAAGAAGGAGGAGGAGGAGGAGGAGAAGAAGAAGAAGAAGAAGAAGAGGAGGAGGAGTAGTAGTTTGGATTTATATCTCCCCTTTCTCTCCTGTAGGAGACTCAAAGGGGCTTACAATCTCCTTGCCCTTCCCCCCTCACAACAAACACCCTGGTTCTGCAGGTAGGTAGGGTAGCTGAGGGAGAGCTCCTAGAAGGTTTGAATGGCCCAAGCGTCACCCAGCTACAAGTGTGGGCTGCACAGGCACAATTTGAATTCCCCAGATAAGCCTCTGCATGTGCCCAAGTGGCAGAGCAGGTGAATCCCAAACCCTAAATTCTCCCAGTGATTAGAAATGCACCTGCTCTTAAACTGTTCTCAGCCTTCTACTGTATGGCCCCATTGAAGGACAGAGGCAGAGGTCAGCAGCACTGTTTGGCTTGCGCCAAGCAGCAAGCTGGGGAGTGGAGGGCAAAGAGAGGCATCACACAAATCATAGAATCATGGGCCCCTTCTGCACACGCAAAATAATGCGTTTTCAAACCAAGCCTTTCTGCCACAACTGTTTTGGTGGATTCTTTGAAAGGCCTCATTTGCAGCCTCAAAGAGCACTGAGCCAGGAGCCAGTTTGAAAGCGGACAGACCTGCATGCAGGAATGATTGCGGAGGTGGTGGAAGCAGGACTGAAGGGTGTTGTATCGGCCCCAACCCCCCTGCCACTTGGCAGGGCTCTAGGCAGATTCCTGCAGCCTGCAGCCTGGAGGCTGGCATCCTTTGGCATCCAAAGCCACCATTTTCTTTAGGGACTCCACCTTCTAGCCAAGCAAACCCTAGGCATGGTTCCAAGATCTTGCAGCAGGGCTTCACAGTAGGAGGAGCTGGAAGCGCGGTTTGGTGGTTAGGCCCCTTCCGCACATGCAAAATAATGCACTTTCAATCCGGGGTCCCAGGAGTCAGCCGGTCTCACTGGGTTCTCTAAAGCTTTCAACTGATAGCTTGGTTAGAATCCCAGGCCCAGTATCTCAGCTAAGTGGATTCGGTGAGCCTCTCACTTGTTCTTCCAGGACTAAAGCCGCCGCCGTCGCCTTCTCTCACCTCCCCACCCCCAGTGGCCCAACTTTTCGCAGCAGCCAGGTAAGTGGGTGGTGGAGGGGAATGTCGAGCGGGGGGGAGGGGGTGGGGAAACCATTAGTTAAATTAATAGAATCCCACCATTGCTTTCATTCAAACCTACTTCCAGGCCAGCCTGCTTCGCAAGCAGTATTCCTGCTATTTCTCAGCAGTAAAATTCCCAGGCCGCAATGTGGATTTTAGGGTGTACACTCTGCCTGTGCAGAAGGGCAGAGTGCAGGACCTCTAATCCAGAGAGCCAGGTTCAACATTCCCCACTCCTCCCGGCCACCATTACGGATTCTTGGCCCACTGAACTGAATTCGGCGTCCTCGCTCCTCCACATGAAGCCTGCTCGTTGTACCTTCAACATTTGCAGTTCTCTCAGAACTCTCTCAGCCCCACCTACCTGACAAGATGTCTGTTGAGGGAAGAGGAAGGGAAGGAATTTGTAAACCGCTTTGAGCAGTGGTGGGATCCAAAAATTTTAGTAACAGGTTCTTCATGCTGGTGGGACCAAACTGTATGCGGTAGCGCCAATTACGCTGGGCGGGGCATGACGGGGGTGTGGCCGGGCATTCCGGGGACGGGGCATTCCTGGGCGGGGCTGTGGCAAGGACGCAGCCGCTGCGCCAGTCCTTGGCGGGAAACGAATGCACGCAGGCGCAGGCTGCCACGCACGCCGGTGCACCTCCTGCTAGACTGCTTCAAGTTCTGCAAGGTTACTGCTGAGAGGAGGGGCGTAACTAAGGCCAAAATCACGTGGCAAAATCCCCAATTAGTAACCCCCTCTCGGCACACGCAAATGATTAGTAACCTACTCTCGGGAACCCGTGAGAACCTGCTGGATCCCACCTCTGGCTTTGGGTCTCCTTAATAGTAGAGAAAAGGGGGATATAAATCCAAACTCTTCTTCTTTTCTGGAGGATCACGTCCTTAGTGAATACAATCCCCTCTCCC
Source organism: Sphaerodactylus townsendi (assembly GCF_021028975.2). Taxonomy (NCBI): domain Eukaryota; kingdom Metazoa; phylum Chordata; class Lepidosauria; order Squamata; family Sphaerodactylidae; genus Sphaerodactylus; species Sphaerodactylus townsendi. The sequence continues at coordinate 175,844,938 of NC_059426.1, forward strand.
AGCCAGCTACTATTTCACACCACAAGGAATGTGTTCCTCTGAAGCAACTTATTTTGTCTTAGAAATGGTGAATGGTGTCAGGCCTAGAGGAATTATTTCAGAAGAAATTCCAAGCAGCTGCAGAAACCTCAGAGCAAAACAAAGGCCGGTTGGGGGACTTGGCCGGTAGATATACATCCGTCCCATCAGAAGTGTGCAGAGGGGATTCGGTCAGAGCTTTCCCCTGGTTTAGCTTAATTGGTAACATTTTTAAGAACACACAAACGAGGCCCTTATTTATTTGAACTGTCATTTTAAAAAACCTTGACGTGGAATTCTGAATACCCAGAATTAAAACAAGTCAGGTTAGGAAATCCACTTGAAAGTTACTTCCCTTCGGTTTATTTGTTTAGCGTATTTTCTAACCTTCCCTGCCTTCAACGTGCTCAGGGCAAAAAAACGCAGATTTCCCCTTTTCCGATTCATACTCACAACACCCCTGCGAGGTAGGCGGGGGGGGCTGCGACGGAAGCGCATTTGGATTGCAGGCAGAACGATTCCCGGTGTCGGTCCCTGGAATGTCCAGTGAAAAGAAGCAAGGGGGAAGTAATATGGAATGTCTTCATCTCAGGCCCCGAAGTTCTGCTCCCAGTCCAAGGAGATTAAACTAATCTTGTGGGATCAGGGGTCTGGCTGTGGTTGCCAGTAAAATCGACCTTTTCTGCACAAACATTTTAAAATGTTTGGGGGCAGGAAATGACACGTTTCCAGGAATTCCACATTGTTCCCCCCAAAAAAAGTTTTATTTGCAGCCTCAAAACATTTTTAAAGCATTCTCCTTTCTAGCAATTCTTTCAGCTGAGAGATTTTTATAAAAAGGTTTCCTTTGCGGGTGAGATCACTTTAAAACGTTTCCCAGCCTTTTGGCCTTCCCTACGCTGCTTCATCGGTACCATTTTGTGAGCTCACTGCTTGCCTGCAAAAGTCTCTTGCCCTGTTTTGGTAGCATTTCAGGGCATTTCTTAGAGCCGTGGTGGCGAACCTTTGGCCATGCTGGCAGGGGCTGATGGGAATTGTAGTCCATAACATCTGGAGTGCCAAAGGTTCGCCACCACTGTTTAGAGATTTGTGGGAGCTTAATCTTCAAACATTGACTACAGAAGACGAAGGGAATCGCAGCACAAAACTGTGGTGGGTTCCGCACAGGGCAAATAACGTTATAAAAAACATGGGTCGGGGGGGGGGGGTGGCTTTGCGCAGGTCCTGTTTCAAGAATGAGCTTGGGTCATGTACTGGTTATGAGCTGTGGAGTTTGGAGAACTGGGTTCGAGTCCCCACTCCTCCACATGAAGCCTGCTGGGTGACCTTGGGCCGGCCACAGTTCTCTCCAAACTCTCTCAGCCCACACACAGGCAGGCACGGCACTTCCCACCATCGCATTATATTATATTGTATTCTAAGATGTATCATTGTATCTTATTATTGGAGGAGGGATGTTGTAGGAGCAGCAGTGGCGTAGCGGTTAAGAGCAGGTGCATTCTAATCTGGAGGAAGCGGGTTTGATTCCCAGCTCTGCCGCCTGAGCTGTAGAGGCTTATCTGGGGAATTCAGAGTAGCCTGTGCACTCCCACACACGCCAGCTGGGGAACCTTGGGCTAGTTACAGTTCTTCGGAGCTCTCTCAGCCCCACCCACCTCACAGGGTGTTTGTAGTGGGGGGGGAGGACAAGGAGATTGTGAGCCCCTTTGTGTCTCCTACAGGAGAGCAAGTGGGGATACAAATCCAAACTCTTCTTCTTCTTCTCTTCTCTGGATGAGGGTTTCACCCTGCCTGCACTTGCAGTGTGGGCAAACAAATGTCTTTTTTGCACAAATCTCCTAAAACATTTGTAAAATGTTTGTAAAACGTTTTCAATCCCCTTCTTTTGTCCCCATTCATCCTCTTGAAAAAATTCCAGGCCAACATTATGTGATCTTCCCTTTTTTTTTTTAGTTCTGTGTTGAATCGATGCTTCAATGCTTCACCCCTCATGCTGCATTCTCTACTCCTCATATACTCGATGCTTTGAAGATTGCACCCCCCCCCCCAATACCCTGTTTCCCCGAATATAAGACATCCCCGGAAAATAAGACATAATAGAGGTTTTGCTGAAGCGCGAAATATAAGGCATCCCCCAAAAGTAAGACGTAGCAAAGTTTTTGTTTGGAAGCATGCCTGACGAACAGAATACAGAAATATAAGACATCCCCTGAAAATAAGACATAGCGCATCTTTGGGAGCAAAAATTAATATAAGACACTGTCTTATATTCGTGGAAACACGGTAAGAGAACAGACAGAGAAATGCTGCAAGTAAATAGGTAAGGGAGAACGGAGTGAGCCCAGAAAATGGCGCCGAAGAGGAAGTTCTGGAAAGCGGAGAAACGTGGGAAACATAGGCCCCTTCCGCACACACAAAATAATGCGTTTTCAAACCACTTTCACAACTGTTCGAAAGTGGGTTTTGCTATTCCGCACAACTTTAAAGAGCACTGAAAGCAGTTTGAAAGTGCATTATTCTGCATGTGCGGAATGAGCCATAGTAAACAGATCACACAGCAAAATGTGTCAGCCAGAGAATCACATTAAAAGAGGATTTGTTCAAAACGTTCAAGTCCGGAAAGTTAAAAAAAATGGGGGCAAAAGCAGTGCGGAACTCCACGGAGGAAACATTTTGTTTCCTGTCTCAAAAACGTTTTAAATGAATTGTGCGGAAAAGCCAAAAGTCTGTTTGGCCTTACCCTGCAGGGGTTGCTTCAGTTGGTTGTCTGAACAGTGCCTGCATATTCCCACAAAGTAGTCAACTACCAGCTCTTGGTGAAAGGGGATGGGTGGGGGTTGAGAATGGAAAACAGCACAGGAGGAAAGATTTGGACACACACGCCCTCTTTTCATCTGTATCATATCCTAACCCAGACTCTCCTCCCACCACCAACAAGGCTGTGAAGAAGGAGGAGGAGGAGGAGGAGGAGGAGGAGGAGGAGTTTGGATTTATATCCCCCCTTTCTCTCCTGTAAGAAGACTCAAAGGGGCTTACAAGCTCCTTTCCCTTCCCCCCTCCTCACAACAGACACTCTGTGAGGTGGGTGAGGCAGAGAGAGCTCCAAAGAACCATGACTAGCCCAAGGTCACCCAGCTGGCATGTGTTGGGAGTGCACAAGCTAATCTGGTTCACCAGATAAGCCTCCACAGCTCAAGTGGCAGAGCAGGGAATCAAACCCGGTTCCTCCAGATTAGAGTGCACCTGCTCTTAACCACTACACCATACTTAGAGATAAATTTATTTACTTACTTCATTTATACCCCACTTTTGTCTCCAGCGGGGGTCTAAAGCAGCTCATATCATTTTCCTCTTCTGCATTTTATCTACAGAACAACCCTGTGAGGTAGGCTAGGCTCAGAGTGTGCAACTGGCTCAAGGTCACCCAGCAAGCTTCTGTGCCAGAGTAGAGATTCGAACCTTGGTCTCCCCGATGCTGGTCTGACACCTTAACCACTACACCAGGCTGGCTCTCCTGTGCTGGAGATGGCAAGCCGGCCATTTATATTATTCCCTCATTTATCTCACAAGGTTGTTGTGAAGTTAAACGGAGAGGCAACAGAGAGATGGGATACAAATGAATACCATTTTTATTTTTAGTCATAGAATCATAGAGTTGGAATAGACCCCCAGAAGGGCCATCCAGTCCAACTCCCTGCCATGCAGGAACACATAATCAAGGCACTCCTGACAGATGGACATCCAGCCTCTCTTTGAAAACCTCCAGAGAAGGAGACTCCACCACTCTCTAAGGCAGCATATTCAGTGGTGGGATTCAAATAATTTAACAACTGGTAAGAAGAAGAAGAGTTTGGATTTATTTCCCCCCTTTCTCTCCTGCAGGAGACTCAAAGGGGCTGACAATCTCCTTGCCCTTCCCCCCCCCCCCACAACAAACACCCTGTGAGGTAGGTGGGGCTGAGAGAGCTCCGAGAAGCTGTGACTAGCCCAAGGTCACCCAGCTGGCGTGTGTGGGAGTGTACAGGCTAATCTGAATTCCCCAGATAAGCCTCCACAGCTCAGGCGGCAGAGCGGGGAATCAAACCCAGTTCCTCCAGATTAGATACACGAGCTCTTAACCTCCTACGCCACTGTAAGCACCATTTTAACAACCGGTTCTGCCAAAGTGGTTTGAACCGGCTGAATCCCACCGCTGCCTCGCCCCCCACTTGATTGCTTTGGAGGCATTCCTTTTGCAGGTGGAAGGGGGGCAATGGGGCCTTGCTGCCACCGCTCTGAAAGACCCCTTGCTCCCCTGGGTGAGGGGTGCTGTGGGGCTTTTAGTGCCTCAGAGCAGCTGGGCGGTAAGGCGCCCCGCTGCTCCAGGGCTCTGAAAGCCGCTTTTAACAACCGGTTCTCCGAACTCAACAAAAAATCAGGCACTGGTTCGACCAAACTGGTGCGAACTGCCTGAATCCCACCACTGAGCCTATTCCACTGTCGAACAGCATTTACCGACAGGAAGTTATTTCTAATGTTTAGGTGGAACCTCTTTTTGTGTACCTCTTTGAATCCATTTCTCCTTGTCCCAGTCTCTGGAGCAACAAGAAACAAGCTTTCTCCGAATTCAGCACGACATCCCTTCAAATATTTCAACATGGCAATCATGTCACCCCTTCACCTTTTTCTTCTCCAGACGAAACATAGCCAGCTCCCTTAGCAGTGGCTAAGGAGGTTAAGAGCTCGTGTATCTAATCTGGAGGAACCAGGTTTGATTCCCAGCTCTGCCACCTGAGCTGTGGAGGCTGATCTGGGGAATTCAGATTAGCCTGTGCACTCCCACACACGCCAGCTGGGTGACCTTGGGCTAGTCACAGCTTCTCGGAGCTCTCTCAGCCCCACCTACCTCACAGGGTGTTTGTTGTGAGGGGGGAAGGGCAAGGAGATTGTCAGCCCCTTTGAGTCTCCTGCAGGAGAGAAAGGGGGGATATAAATCCAAACTCTTCTTCTTCTTCTTAGCTGTTCCTCTTTGGACATGAACTCCAGACCTTTTTACCATTTTGGTTATCCTCCTGTGGACCCATAAAAAACCAAAACAGTGGGTTTCATAAAGAAAGACAAGCATCTCTCTTTCAAATGTGGGTCAGAAATGCATTGCTTTGTGATTTGTAATCTTGCCGTAAAAAAAGTTTTTTTTTAAACTGCTTGCCAATATGGATACAGTTTTGCTTTGACAAAATAGCTTTGCTCTGTTTTTTAAAAAAGGGGGGAAAAGCCCTCAGAAGAAAGGGAAGCGGTCAATATATTTGCATTGCATCATTTGGAGTAATTAAATTTTTAATCCTATTTGCACGTGGGGCCTACTTGCACGTGGGGCTGAGGGGAAATAAAAATTCTCCAGTCTTCCAGTGATTGGGATTGTGCAAAGAACTCTCAGCTGAGCCCGGACAGATCAGAAAGGATTGTTGCTTTACGCAGGTAGCAAAGTTGCTTTACGCAGGTGGCAAAGTTGCTTTACGCAGGTGGCAAAGACAATTATAACAAAACCCATTCTGGAAAAGGGAATGCGTAGGAGACCAGATTTGGAAGATCTATCCTGAAAACACGGATCCAAGTCAAAATCTCATTATCCGCTTTTCCTTGTTCTTTCTGAGAGACTTATATTTTTTTTAAAAAGCAACATGAAACTTACAACAGGAATTTCAAATGTTTCCATGAATATGTTATTTACCCGTCGTTCTGAGTGAGACCTTTTTCGAGCGTTAAACGATCTCAGGTATCTGGGTTTTGAATTATTTGAGGGAGGGAGGATTGACCAGTAGAGCTCCCCAACCGAATTAAATTGTCACTTAATTTTGTATCCCTGGTTCTATTCCATCGCTCAATTGAATTTGTAGTGTCAGGTCCCCAACGTGGTAGGCAGGACCAAGGAAGGCTGTATTTTCCATCAAGATTTGTGATTGACTATTGGAGTTTGTAACTGTCTGTGCGGATTAAACGTCGCTTCGCCGGCAGCTGCCACCGTGGCACAAAGATCTGCATGAGTTACTGAAGTTAGGCTGTGGCAGCCATTTTGTGCTTGGCTCTGCCTCCTGCAGCCACCATTTTGTGGCAGCCATTTTGTTCCTGCGTCCATTGTGCCATGTCAGAATTCCAAGTGTGCCCACTTGGGCTCCAAAAGGTCCAAGGCTCCAAAAGGTCGGGGATCTCTACCCTAAGGAATATAGGGTGGTACGCAAAGTTCTCTCCTCCATTTGACCTTCATGCTGACCTAGTAAGGGGGACCAAACATTTAAGAGTGACACCAGAGGTGGGATCCAGCAGGTTCTCACCAGTTTCTGAGAGTGGGTTACTAATTATTTGTGTGTGCCGAGAGGGGGTTACTAATTGGGTCTGCTTTTCTGCTAGAAATTCCATTAGGTCCAAAAATCATAAAGTCCTGTTGTTTCCTATGTGGCTGGTTAGCGGAGGTAGAATAACGGGATCATTCTCCCTGTTGGGCTGTTTTAACAACATGTTTTAGAAATATGGTGAAGTTCCTTGTTTAAGGAAAGTCTCCTTTTGATTTCTAGAAACAAAATTAAGTATTTGAAAGTATTAAGTATTTGACAGGCAGTCAATTAGAGGAGAAGTAGTTGTTTCTGTTGGCAGTAGACGATAGGACTTGCTAGAATGAGTTTAAATTACGGACAGAGAGATACCAGCTGGAAATTAGGAACTTTTTTTTTACAGTAAGAATTTTTTACAGTAACAGAGAAATTATTAACGCCCCGCTCCTAGAATGCCCGGCCACGCCCCCCTCGTGCCCCGCCCAGCCCCATTGGCGCTACGCCACTGTTTGAATCCCACCACCATGGGAACCTGTTACCAAAATTTTTGGATCCCACTGCTGAGTGACACATATAAGAGTTGCCCAAAGAGCTGCATAGTGAACTTGGGATATTCACCCAGCTCTGAGGCCCCTTCCGCACATGCAAAATAATGCACTTTCAATCCACTTTCACAATAGTTTGCACGTGGATTTTGCTATTTTGCACAGTGAAATCCAGCTGCAAAGTGCATTGAAAGTGCGCTATTCTGCATGTGCGGAAGGGGGCTGAGTTTTGTGCTCTTCAAGACTTCTGGCTGATTACCGGAGATTTAAAAGTTGTTTAAAAAACATTGTTTGCATTACTGAAGTGAAGTTCCGGCGGCCATTTTTGTGGCTGGCTCCATTTTTGTGACAGCAGCCATTTTGTGGCAGCCATTTTGTTGCTGCACCCAGAATCCCAAATGTGCCCACAGGGTCAAAAAAGTTCAGGACTGCTGGTTTAGTAGGTATCTCATGCTATATGGCCATATTATGGCTCTCCTTCGTTGACCTCTGCAATCTGAGTCCTACTGGGTTATCCATCCAATCTCCAACTTCGTATGATTACTTTGAATTCTTTGTGATAAGAATTCCCCTCCTGGAACTGCCGGCAGTGGAGTCCGTGAGAACTGGAAGAATGAAAACGTGCAAGGAATCAGGAATCCCTGCAGATCAAAGAGGTGTGAGCCCAAATCATAAACCCCTCGAGGGAAACCGTTGATTTATGGTGGATTCCACACAGCAGTTGCAATAAATGGACCCATTTTCCTTTTTTCCGTTTGCGTGAGTGCCGTTCACACGTTCAGGAAGCGATTCGAGCCTTTGGAAACAATTCAGGATGCTTTCATCCTTTGCACGGAAACGATTCTCCTTTAAAAAAAAAAAAACTCAACGCCTGCACAGTTGCAGAGGCATACAGAACCCTCGCAGCCACGCCAATTTTCGTGCAATCTGATTGGCTTCACTTGTGTAGCTTCACAAGTTCAACACACAATTTTTTTTAAAAAAGAGAGAGAAAAAGAGACTGTCTTGTAATGGTCAGGCAATTAGGAATGTGTTACTGTAGATCAGTGAGTGAAATAGCAGTCATACTTGCTACCATTGGGGGAAAACGTGCTTGGGGTTGTACAATGGTGGATCGTGGCAAACATGACGGTAAAAGAGTAGGAGGGGGGAAGAGAGGGGCAAATTGGCCAGCAGGCAGAAAGAATGAAGCATTTCCTGCCTGCTGTGGTCACGCAGTAGGGCCAGGATTTTGCAAAAAGATCACTACAACAACCACCACCACCACCACCTTTATTTGGCATTTAAAAACAGGTTCTAGAGCGTTGCCAGACATTTTTGAAATACAAATCAAGAGTACATTCAAAGCGCAGACAGGAAGACTGTATATAGCAGAATACATTCCTTAGAAAGTTCTGTCACTTGTAAAAGAAATTTTGCTACTTTTTCCAAGAGCACGACATCTGTGTTGTTCAACAGAAGCTCCACAACAGAAAAGTCAGAGTCACTTTCAGATTTGTCTAGGGCCAGCCTGGGAGAGAAATTCCTGATGCCCACATATCTCGGACAGTCAAGAATAATGTGAGCAAGAGTCTCCACTTGGTTTTTACAGGGTGGACAAGCCCGATCCTGGAGAGGGATGGATAAGTAACGACCCTTCGTAATGGCCGATGGGAAGGTATTGGATCTGGCCCTTGTGATGATCCATCTCTGTTGGGGTTCAGTTAATAATTCAAGATATTTGGCTATGTGCCCCTGTTCCAATATTATTCCAACAGAGAGGGGTAAAAAAGATCACTAGGGGCGATTTCGCATTCACCATGTGAACTCCAGTTCGACCTATGTTCAACCCAAGTGCTCCCCACATCCGGTGAATCCGATGTGGGTTTGTCCTGCTCTGCTCCGTTCTGCCATTAAATTTTCGACTCCACCTCCGAGGTGAGGTAAACCGGCGATGCTAGGTTGAACTCAAGCAAAGCTGATGGGAGTGGGGAATCTTTGTCGGGTCGATTCGCCCGTTCAGCCAATCACAGACGAATGTTTTGGGCATGTGCAGAACGGAAGGCTCGCGCCGGCAAAAAGCGCGGCTCCCCCCCCCCCCCGCTTCCATATAACACTGACGCTATGTAGCTGTAACGTAAAAAAATTGGGGGGAAAAGGGACGCACGTTCGCATTCCCGCCCGAACGCAGCAGCCAATCAGGCACGACGAGTGAATGACGCGCCGAGGTGATCCCGCCCTCTGAACTCGGCTCCGGCAGGACAACCTCGGCTGCTGTGGGAAGTTACAAGGGGATTGACATAGGTCGACTCTTTCAGCCTGATGAGTCGACCCTATGTCAGTTCTCAAGTGCGAAATCGCCCTAGTTTAGCCGTTTTTGGAAAACCCGGGTTGAGAGGAACATAACAGACTTAAGTCGTTTTGTGGGAGAGACCTGTGAGAAGTTCTTCCCCAAACCACTGTTTATCATGTGCTGAAGATACTATATGGGTGCAGTGCAGAATCCACCTGTATTTAAAACATATATCCTAAAAGCAGACGTGAGGTTTCCAGTTTCTTCTGGAATCAAGAATTCATCCCAGTGGGACCAAGCAGAGTTCACCCCCAACAACTTTGAAGTAGGACATATAGGGACATCCTCCTAGTTTACTACATCGAAGAGAAATTATGACACTGCATGGTTCCACCACGGGGTAGTGGTTGAGAGCAGGTGCACTCTAATCTGGAGAACTGGGTTTGATTCCCTAGTCTTCCACTTGAGCTGTGGAAGCTTATCTGGGGAGCCACATTAGCTCGTGCACTCCAACACACGCCAGCTGGGTGACCTTGGACTAGTCACAGTTCTGAGCACTCTCAGCTCCACCCACCTCACAGGGTGTTGGGGGGGGAGGCAAAGAAATTGTAAGCTCCTTTGAGTCTCCTTACAGGAAAGAAAGGGGGGATACAAATCCAAACTCCTCCTCCTCCTCCTTCTTCTTGGCAAATGGAGGCCATTCTCATTAGCCATGCCAGGGATCTTCTCCAAGAAACGCCCATGTTTCCCCACGGCCAGGAACGATGCTGCCAAACATCTCCAGGGCCCATGAAGATCTTATGAACGAATTCTCCTATCAGGTAATAATGAGCTAGTTTATCTATTGTTTCGACGTTCTATGTTTATCAATAAAGCGCATTGCTGGACAGGAGGCTGCATGTTGGGATCAGGTGACAAAGTCTTCCTTGGGTCAAAGATGAACACGAACCAACAAGTTTAGCTGCCTTATACTGAATCAGGTGATGGGTCCGAAAAGGTTGCTGTTGCCTGCTCAGGCGGGCAGCTGCTCTCCAGGGTCTCAAGCTGAGACCTTTCACATCACCTACTGAGCAGCAGTGGCGTAGAAGGTTAAGAGCTCGTGTATCTAATCTGGAGGAACTGGGTTTGATTCCCAGCTCTGCCGCCTGAGCTGTGGAGGCTTATCTGGGGAATTCAGATTAGCCTGTGCACTCCCACACACGTCAGCTGGGTGACCTTGGGCTAGTCACAGCTCCTCGGAGCTCTCTCAGCCCCACCCACCTCACAGGGTGTTTGTTGTGAGGGGGGAAGGGCAAGGAGATTGTGAGCCCCTTTGAGTCTCCTACAGGAGAGAAAGGGGGGATATAAATCCAAACTCTTCTTCTTCTTGTACTGTTGGAGATGAAAGGTGAAGTGAGTGAGTGGCAGAGGCAGCCGTGAATTCCCTGCCTTGTGCAGGTGGTTGGACTAGATGACCCTTGGGGGTCCCCTTCCAGCTCTATCGCTCTTTACTCCTCCATCCCTTGGAACTTGGGCTTGCCCTCCAGCAGGATATGAACATCCAAGCCAGCCCCAAACGAACCCTGCCCAGCCCCCTCCCATGGGGGCATTTTGCAAACCCAGAGCTCCAGAGAGATTGACAGAGGCCGAAGGGGTGGGACATCCCCTTTGCAAATCCCAGGACGCAGAGGCGGGGAGGGGAGGGTGGGAAGGCGGTGCCTGGGTCCCTTTGACTGACAGGCGGCGGGAAGGGGGGGTGACTCCTCCAATCCACGTGACGGGAGCCGGGGCTGGCAGAAAAGCCCAAAGCAGCTTCCTGGGGATTTTCATTATATTCAAATATATTCATTTTCCAGGAGCCACTCCGGAGCACCGAGGCGCAGCGGCCGCTCCTACCCTGCACTGTCCAGCCGCAGCCGCAGCAGCCCGCCTGCCCGCCCGCCAGCGCCTCTTCGGTTCCAGCTGCTGCGGATTTGCCCCCCACGCGAGTTTTTCCACCAGCCTCGCTCCACACTGGCTGTCAAGAACCATGGACTGTTTTTATGTGCCCTGTTTGCTGTCAGTGAGTAGAGCCTTCTCCTTCTCTTGTGCTTCCTTGCCGAGCTGGGGATGATCATTGTAAAAAAGGATATTAGTTCCCTGCTCTTAATAAGCGGGGCGTGGGCGATTCTCTAGTTTGTATTTGTCCTGAGTTTGCTCCCGTCCCTCCAAATGGGCGATTCTCTCGCTTGTCGTTAGCTTGGTCTCATCCTTCCAAAGTTTTTGGGGGGTGGGGGGTGAGCTGGCATCCTCCGGCGCGCTCCCTCGAAAGTAAGCTCCCCCAAACGCCCCCCAGGCTTACTCTTGAGTAAGCCGGCTGCCGATTGCAAGTGCGAGGGTTACTTCCCCCCACCCCACACACATTTAAAGTAAAACCCGAAGAGCATCGCCTCTCTTTCCAGCCCCTCGGGCGATCCACCAAGCACTTAAGCACTTGCTCTGGAGAGCTGCTGGCACGCTCGTTCCCCTCCCCCCCAAGCCAGGACTCTTCCCCACGACCTAGTGGTTAGCGGCTGGCGGGGGTATGAGAAACAGTAGGGGGCAAAAGAAGTCCTTTGCAGGGACCCAAACGGCCAAGGAGGTTTCAAACAATGAAAGGAGTAGAAAGACACCCCCCCCCAATGCCAGCCCCCTCCCCGTCCTTTTGTTTGTTTCCCATGAAGTACCAAGTTTCGCTCTGACTATTATTATGAATAATAATCCCGATAAAGCGAAAGGGGAGGGGGTCTTAGCTGAAGTTTTAA